>NC_091957.1:52729580-52762080 GCF_031021105.1 Erythrolamprus reginae
CACGAGGAAAAACAGGTAGTGTGTTTCCGCCCTCTGAGCTTGTTGCAAAAAACCCAAATGTGGCAAGACTCTCTTGCAATACTCCACAGTTCTTTCCTCTTCAACTTACAGGTTGTTTTACTTATTGCTTTACTTTGCCTCTCCTTGAGAATTGAAGCTGGACCAGCCTGGAAAAAAAAGATTTCCTCATTTTATATAAGACGTGCTCTGAACAGGGCAGGTTGAACAAGATTGAGTGGGCACTTAATTCTTCTTGATCCTCATCTTACCGCCACTTGGGCTGTTTCTCCCATGTGAGAAGATCTTGGATCTTAATTGAAAGTCATTTCCCATAGTTGCATTCATCTTTTATTAATTGCATTAATTCGAGTGGGATTACTGGTTTGCAAGACCTGATTGCTAGCTGGGTTCAAACGGGCACCGTTGTTTTTCTCAACTTTAAACTGCTGTATTACTATCCTTTTTATGATGTTTACCATTTACATCACACTATGAAAATTGCATTTTCTTTATTGTTTGTTTTAATTTTCTCTTTTGTCTGATTTCTTTCTTTCTTGTACAGTAATACCTCATGATACGAACTTAATTGGTGCAAGGAGGAGGTTCGTAAGACGAAAGGTTCGTAAGACGAAACATTGTTTCCCATAGGAAACAATGTAAAGTCAATTAATCCGTGCAACCAAAAAAAACCCCGCAAAAAAAACGGCTTTTGGTGACTGCTGGGAAGCCGCGCGGCTGTTTTAAAAGGTGACAGCCGGTCTGGGGGGCTTGCCAGCACCCCCCCCGAACCCGGGTTCGGGGTTCGGGGGGTGCTGGGAAGCCCCCCAGGCTGGCTGCGACCTTTTAAAACAGCCGTGCCGCTTCCCAGCTGTCTCCTGAAGCCGAACGCTAAAGACGCACTTCCGCGTTCGGCTTCGGGAGACAGCTGGAAAGCGGCGCGGCTGTTTTAAAAGGTCGCAGCCGGGCTGGGGGGCTTCCCAGCAACCTCCCGAACCGAACCCGGGGTTCAGAAAATTTTTGCCTCTTACGAACTTCTTGGGAAGCCCCGCCGCCCGGCTGACACCTTTTAAAACAGCCACGCAGCTTCCCAGCAGTCTCTGAACGCCGGTTCGTAACTCGAAAAAAGTTCGTAGGAAGAGGCAAAATTTTTCTGAACCCCGGGTTCGTATCACGAGTTGTTCGTAAGGCGAGGGGTTCGTATCTTGAGGTACCACTGTATATGTTTTTTGTGTGTTTTTAATATAACCAATAAACATTATTTTTTTAAAAAAAACTATTAAGTATTCAATAAATAGTGCATAAACTTACTGTGCCCCTCCCCCAATGGGGGAAGCACCTAAACATTTTCAGAGGGAAAAAAACCCCAAGAAATCGAGTTGCCTTTGGAAAAAGCTCAAGCTGGATGGTTGAGAATGTCTTCTTAGACCTTTAGATAGTTTGCATTTGCACCCTTCGACCAAACGTATTGATTTCTTTACAGAACAAATAACCGTTGTGGCCAATTTTCCTACCAACCCGGTTCCGTTAAACACGGCATTTACTTGCAACACCGAGGAGACGGTTAAAAGTGGCGATGTCAGCTTGACCTTCCAGAGTGTAACACTGCAAGCCTTCCTTCAAGATGGACACTTGAGTAGCCAGAGTGAGTAGCTAGCTCAAGAGCGCTCAATAGTCTTGCTAACTGGCCAGGCGCCCACGTTTTGGAAAAGTAAACAGTTCCTGCCCTGAGAATCGAGACTTTCAAGTTGGATGAGAGTTTGGTCTTTTCTTTGTTTTTTCTCTTTTTTGGTCTATACTTTTCTATTTTGTTTTTTATTATTTTTCTTAGTGGATAAAGTTTATTTTTTTTCCTTGTAAGGGTTTCGGAGAATACATAAACAATGTCGGTTGGCGGGCCCCAGGGGAAGAGCCTTCTCTGTGGCAGCACCGGCTCTCTGGAACCAACTCCCCCCCAGAGATTAGAACTGCCCCTACTCTTCCTGCCTTCCGTAAACTCCTTAAAACCCACCTTTGCCATCAGGCATGGGGGAACTGAAACACCTCCCCCAGGCTTGTTCAATTTTATATGCTTGTGTGTGTGTCTGTTAGTATATGGGGTTCTTTTAAATCTTTAAATATTTTAAAGTTATTTGAATTATTTATGATTTGTTATATCTTGTTGTGAGCCGCCCCGAGTCTTCGGAGAGGGGCGGCATACAAATCTAAATAATTAATTAATTAATAAATAAATAAATAAATAAATAAAATAATAAAATAAAATAAATAAAATAAATAAAATAAATAAAATAAATAAAATAAATAAAATAAATAAAATAAAATAAAATAAAATAAATAAGAAGGAGTAGGCACGAGGGCATACCTGAAATCATAGTTCCCTCTAAGCTAAGCAGTGAGCAATCGCTCACTTAAAAATCATCATCAACTCAGAGTTTTCCAAACCTGCCCAGAAGCCGAGAGGGAAAGAGTGAGAGGGAAGGAGAGAGAGAGGAAGAGAGAGAAACAGATAGAAAAAAGAGAGGAAGGAAAAGAGAAAGAAAAAGAATGGGAGTAAGGAAGAGAGAAAGAAAATCAAAATCTAGTTTGAAACTAGCTCAACTATTTAAGTGGCATTTTGATATTGATAGAGTTGCCCTATTATGAGCTCACTGAGACACACAGTACAGTATTTTATTTTGAAATTCTCGGAGGCAAAACAGGGTGGGGTTTTTATTTGTTTGTTTGTTTGTTTGTTTGTTTGTTTATTTATTTATTATTTCTGTGCCACCCAGTCCTGAAGGGACTGCCGCTCAGACACTATACTTTTCCACCCACCTACCCCCCCCAAAAAATTAGAGGGAACACTGCCTGAAATAGTAAAAGATTATTGATTAACTTAATAAGGTTTAAAGGAAATCAAGGTTGAATTCGATGAGAAGAAAACTAGATATCTGGGTGGCAAATTAGAGGTCAAGGTCTGGTGGGTTTGATAAATACAGGAAGTAATTAATTGGGAACTAATAATTTTGGGGGGCAATTATAATTGGCTTACCAACTCGACACTGTCTTTATTGTATTATGAAAGTACAGTGATACCTCGTCTTACGAATTTTATTTGTTCCGTGACCAGGTTCGTAAGCAGAAAAGTTCGCAAGGCAAAGCAATTTTCCCCACAGGAATCAATGTAAAAGCAAATAATGCGTGCAACCCCCATCCCAAAAGTCACCCCTTTTGCCTTGCGCCTGCTGGGAATCCCCGCCTCTGGGCTTCCATTGCTAGCCGAAGCGCTGGGATTCCCCTGAGGCTCCCCTCGCTGGGAAACCCCACCTCCAGACTTCCGTTGCCAGCCGAAGCGCCCGTTCTTGCAGTGCTGGGATTTCCCTGAGGCTCCCCCTCGCTGGGATTCCTTTCATTTTTGCCAGCGCAGCTTCGAATTCCAGCGAGGGGAGGCTCAGGGAAATCCCAGCGCTACGGCTGTCAATGGAAGGGCGGAGAGGCGCAGGGCATCCCAGCAGTGGCGGCTCGGGTTCGTAAGGTGAAAATAGTTCGGAAAAAGAGGCAAAAAAATCTTAAACACCGGGTTCGTATCACAAAAAGTTTCGTAAACGAGGTATCACTGTATTTTGAAAATGGATTGAAAAAGTTTGTATGGAGAAAAAAAAATTATCCCGAAAAAATTTAAGCGCTCTCCAGAACGGGCTCCCGTTTCAAATGTCTCTTGTTTTTCCCCCACCCCAGAGACTGTGTGTAACAATGATGTGATGGCCAGCAAATCCATCGTCCCGGCTTCCAACGCCACAGAATCTCTAACTCCCACCGTCCAGCCAGAGGAGAAACCGATCTCAGGAAGCTACACCGTCAAAAGCGGCCCAGTTACCTGCATTTTGGCCAACATGGGTTTGCAGCTGAACGTCACCCCAACAGGTTGAACAGAGATACTGTTTTGGTTATGCCTTGGGCGTTGTGTCATATAGCATTAATGCTCCTGGTGGTCTACCACAAGGCGATCCAGAAGCTGCCCATCCATGGGTTGACTAACCAGCGCTTTGGCGCTACTGGCGCATCCTCTGAGGTCAAGGGCGCGCATGCGTCCAGTGGGCAGGCGAGCGCCTTCGGTGTGAAATTTGGCTTTTCCGCATGTCCAGCAAATGAAATCCTATGGGAGGACGCACGAGCGAGCGAGATTTTGCTGACTTTTGCCAATATTTTCGCAAGAAAACCCAGCGAAAATTTCTCCTTGTGAGATTTCGTTTGCCGCACATGCGCATAAGCCAAATCTTGTGCGGGAACATGTGTGTGTGTGCGTCAGGGATGCACCGCTATGTGCGCATCCTGAAAATAACTACCAGAGTGTTTCACCTGACCGTTCCAGTAGCAGGCTTCCTTGGGCATTGCAGAGTCTTGTGTCATAGCATTCATGCTCGTGGTGTCTATCACAATGAGATACAGAAGCTGGCAATCCATGGGTTCACCAGCGAAGGACTGCCATCTTCGGCGCTACCGATGCGGCCCTCCGTTGTCGCGGGCATGTGGGTATCCAGTGGGCAGGCGGGCACATTCGGTGCAAAATTTGACTTCTGCACATGCACAGCAAGCAAAATCTTGTGTGAGGATGCGCAAGTGAGCAAGATTTTGGTGATTTTTCTGATATTTTTGCTTCCAGGCATGCGCAGAAGCAAAAAAAATCGCTCAACCTTCGCTCGCACGAGTGTCTTCATATGATTTTTTTTCTTCTGCGCATGCGCAGAAGTCAAATCTCATGCGAGGGGCTCTGTGCACACGTCGGTATATTTGCAACTATGCGCACATCCCAAAAATCGCTTCTGGAGCGTAGCAGCCTCTCTGACTTTAACCCCACTTTTGAGGTTCTTTGAAAGTTATCGTGAGGATGTGGCTGAAGTTGGGTGGTAAAAATGACCGAATATTGTTTTACGGGCGTGGGGTTTTTTTTCCTTTTATGCTAAAGTTAGGGAGAAAAGGAGCATGGGAAACTAGTTCTACGCCTAGGAAGAAACTCAAAAACTCATTTTAACCCAGCCCTGGATATCTGCGCTAAAAGAAGGCTTAAATGAAAAAAGACCCCATATTCTCAGCTGCCTAGGGAATCCTTGACCGGACTGTCATGAAAAGAGGTGTAAAAACAACCAAAAATTGGATTTTTCAACCTCCCCCCCCCCCCCCTTCCACTTACCATTCTGTTCTGTCAGGCTCTCTAGTAGACTCCTCCCAAAAATTCACAGGTACAAATTTCAGACACACACACGTTTGAAATTCAAAACAATGTTCTTTGTAATGAAAATTAACTTAAACCAAGCCCTCTTTTGGTATAGCAAAGAGCCCTCGTCTCCAAACAAACTGGTAATTTGTACAACTCCCTTATCAGTTCCGTGATACTTAGCTTGCAGCTGTGAGGCAATTCACAGTCCTTCTTCTTTCACAAAGTGAAACACACTTTGCTCTGGTTTAGTTTCCAAGCGGGGAAAAATCAGCACACGAAAAGTCAAAGGCAGCAAAGTAGTCACGAAACACAACGATCAGATAATCCTCCACAATGGCCAAACCCACAGGCTGCTATTTATAGCAGCCTCACTAATGACCACAGCCCCACCCAACCACAGGTGGCCTCATTTTCTTTGATAATAATCTCTCAGTTGTTGTTGCCTATGCATCGCTCTCCGCATGCGTGGCTGTATCATTAACTCTTGTTCTGAATCCAAGGAGGAGCTAGATAATTGATCTCCTTCTGAGCTGTCTTCCACACTCTCCTCTTCCCTGTCACTCATGTCTTCTTGGTCAGAGGAGCCTTCATCAGCAGATTCCACCGGGGGCAAAACAGGCCTGCAGCATATGGATGTCTCCCCCACATCCACAGTCCTTAGGGCAGGAGCTGGGTCAGAGCTAACCACAACACATTCCTGCTTGGCTAAAAGACAAGATCAAGCCAGAGCAAAGAGTCATCTCGTAAACGATTGCTAATTAATTCCCTTTCTTTTAAACCGCACATTTACCCATTGGTTTCACTTATTACACACAAGCGGGAGTTGCAGGTCAGGGTAAGCAGGTCAAGTTATTAAATGCACAAGTAAAAAAAGGGCTTTGGTAGCTTTTGGGTGTCCAGCTCACCAGTAGAGGGAGTGTAGATTTCCCCAAATCTTGTCTGTAATGCTGTCTCTGAATCCTGATTCCTTGAGACTATAAGGCGCCTTGCTGATTAATTATGGACGATAGAAGAATAAATTTATTTTAAATCAGTAAACAAAGGCAGCAGCAGCTTTGGGAAACACCCTCCTTTTAGAAATAACTTCTATATTTTTTTTCTCAGTGCAAAAAATTCTCTTTTTTCCCCATCTCAGCTATGTTTAAATTAATTTTTAAAAAGTTGGCCGGGTTGATATTTTAATAGAATTTTTACGGTGACCTGCTTCATTTTTTGGTTTAGGCTCAGAATAGAATAGAATAGAATAGAATATGATATTTTAATAGAATTTTTACGGTGACCTGCTTCGTTTTTTGGTTTAGGCACAGAATAGAATAGAATAGAATATGATATTTTAATATAATTTTTACGGTGACCTTCGTTTTTTGGTTTAGGCACAGAATAGAATAGAATAGAATAGAATAGAATTCTTTATTGGTCAAGTGTGATTGGTCACACAAGAAATTTGTCTTTGGTGCAGGTGTTCTCAGTGTACATACAAGAAAACATACATTTGTCCAGAATCAATTGGTACAACACTTAATGATTGTCACCGGGGTCAAATAAGCAATGAAGAAAAAATCAATATTAATAAAAATCTTAAGCATACAAGCAACAAATTACAGTCATAAGTGGGAGGAAATGGGTGATAAGAATGATGAGAAAAAACATTGCCCCTAGCCATCCTGCTCCTTTTTAAATAAGGTAGGATGTAGGTTTTGGAAGAAAGTTTGAGTTCCCCAGCTGTCTATGGAGATTCTCAATCATCCAGTTCAGGGTTTGTTTGTTTGTTTGTTTGTTTGTTTGTTTGTTTGTTTGTTTGTTTATTTGTTTGTTTGTTTATTTATTAATCAGATTTGTATGCCGCCCCTCTCCGCAGACTCGGAGCGGCTCACAGCAATAATAATACAATGTAAACAAATCTAATATTTAAGTTAATTTAAAAAATCCCAATTTAGAAACCAATCATACATACTAACATACCATGCATAAATTTTATAAGCCTAGGGGGAGGGAAAAGTGTCAAGGGTTGTCTCAATGGTGTTTTTTTCTTCAAAGCAACTGGACTTGCTGGTTTTTCTTTGAAGGCGTGTCGCTTCTGGTCCAGGAAGCTTCTTCAGGTCTGAGTTGCCCAGAGCAGGGAGTCTCCAACTTTCAGACTTATGGACCTCATCTCCCAGAATTCCTCAGCCAGTAATTTGAGGAATTCTGGGAGTTGAAGTCCACAAATCTGAAAGTTGCCAAGGTTGGAGGTCCCTGCCCCAGACCACAAGTATTTTGGGTGGGCCTTCCCATTTGTAAGAGTTGTGTAGGGTGAGATAGAATCATCCCACTCTGTTTGTTTGTTTGTTTGTTTGTTTAATTGATTGATTGATTGATTGATTGATTGATTGATTGATTGATTTTTATGCTGCCCTTCTCCTTAGATTCAGGGTGGCTTACAACAGTGTTTTTCAACCAGTGTGCCGTGAGACATGGTCAGGTGGGCCGTGAAGCTCAGCAAGAGAGAGAAAGAGAGAGAGAGAAAGAAAGAGAGAGAAAGAAAGCAAGAGAGAAAGAGAGAGAAAGAGAAAGAAAGCAAGAGAGAAAGAGAAAGAGAAAGAAAGCAAGAGAGAGAAAGAGAGGGAGGGAAGGAGGGAGAGAGAAAGAGCAAAAAAGAGAGTAAGGAAGGAAGAGAGAAAGAAAGAGGGATGGACAGAGAGAAGAAGGAAGGAAGAGAGAGAAAGAGGGGGAGAAATAGAGCGAAAGGGAGGGAGGGAGAGAGAGAGAATTTTTTTGTCCAAACTTTTTTTAGCCCTCCCACTCCCCCCCCTCCCCCGCTCAATGTGCCCCGTGATTTTGTATATGTAAAAAATGTGCCGCAGCTCAAAAAAGGTTGAAAATCACTGGCTTACAACATGTTAGCAATAGCACTTTAAAAAAAAATTATTAATTTTCATAAAATAGACAAAACTGACATACATACATATAACATAGAAATGGGGTTGCATATTCCCCGCTTATTCTAGAAGTAAAATTTCAATACAGAAAAGAGATTACACTTCAAATCAACTCATTACTTTAAATGGAAAAGAAGAAATTTGTTTTACCTTATATAGTAAATCTTCATATATAAACAACTAACATAACCTTTAAATCATATCTCTACTTATACAATTCTCTTATTCTTTTCACTTTTCGTTTTTCTTCTTATTTATCCATATATACACTTTGTTCCATATCTCATAAAATTCTGTTTCCTCTTGGTCATTTAACCGTCTTGTCATCATATCCATTTCAGCGCAGTCTAATATTTTCTTAATAACCTCCTCTTCTTTGCGAACGTTTTCCCTTTTCCAATTTTGCGCATATACAATCCTGGCCGCTGTCAAAATATGAATGACTAGATGTGAAATTTCTTTCTTATATCTCTGATTAGTTATGCCCAATAAATAGAATTCCGGGGGGTTTTCTATCTCCTGTCTTACTATTTCTTTTATTATTCTTTCTATCATTTTCCAATTAAGCTTAACTTTACTACACATCCACCATTGATGATAATAGGAACCTATTTCTTTCTTACATTTCCAACATAGTGGAGAGGTCTTAGGGAACATTTTCGCTATCCTGTTCGGTGGGAGGTGCCAGCTGTAAAACATCTTAATTTGATTTTCTTTTAGCGAGACCGATTTTGTCATTTTCCAATTTGAAGTCCAGACATTTTCCCACGTGTCTATATCAATTTCTTTGCCAATATTTTTACACCAACTTTTTAACAGAGCCAGCCTATTGCCCCCACAATCCGGGTCCTCATTTTACCCACCTCGGAAGGATGGAAGGCTGAGTCAACCTTTGAGCCGGTGATGAGATTTGAACCGCTGACTTACAGATCTACAGCCAGCTTCGGTGGCCTGCAGTACAGCACTCTACCTGCTGTGCCACCCCGGCTCTGGTTGTTGGTCAACCAGATTGGAGATAATTTTGTAAACTTCAAAGTGTGAAGATATTTGCGGGTGGTGGGGATAAAAGGCACAGAAGAAACGCAGCTTTGAAGAGGCATTGAAATGCTTCTGGTTTTGTTTTGTTTTTCAGGTTCCCATAATAATGAACTTTAATCCAAACAGCACGGTGGCTTCTGGTGAGTGTGGCAAGACAACTGCTGTCCTTCGGTTGAGTGACGGAAACACGAAGGTCGATTTCGTCTTTGCTGTGGTAAGGAAGCAATAGCTCTTGGGCTTATGTACAGCTTCACAGTGCTTTACAGCCCTCTCTAAGCAGTTCACAGGGTCAGTATTTTGCCCCCAACAATCTGCGTCTTCATTTTACCCACTGCGGAAGGATGGAAGGCTGAGTCAACCTTGAGCCTGGTGAGAATTGAACTGTTAGCAGTCAACAGAGTTAGCCTGCAATACTACATTCTGGAAAGAAGGGGAAAGGGAAAGAAAGGAAAAGGAAGGGAAAGGAAAGAAGGAAGGGAAGGGAAGAAAGGAAAGGAAAGGGAAAGAAAGGAAGGGAAAGGAAAGGAAAGGAAAGAAGGAAGGGAAGGGAAGAAAGGAAAGGAAAAGGGAGGAAAGAAAGGAAAGGAAAGGAAGGGAAGGAAGGGGAGGGGAGGAAAGGAAAGGGGAGGAAAGGAAAGGAAAGGAAAGGAAAAAAGGAAAGGAAGGAAAGGAAAGAAAAGGAAGGAAAGGGAAGGAAGGGAAAGGAAAGGGGAGGAAAGGAAAGGAAGGAAAGGAAAGGAAAAAAGGAAAGGAAAAAAGGAAAGGAAGGGAAAGGAAAGGAAAGGAAAGAAGGGAAGGGAAGAAAGGAAAGGAAAGGAAAAAAGGAAAGGAAAGGGGAGGAAAGAAAAGGAAGGAAAGGGAAGGAAGGGAAAGGAAAGGAAAGGGGAGGAAAGGAAAGGAAGGGAAAGGAAAGGAAAAAAAGGAAAGGAAAGGGGAGGAAAGGAAAGAAGGAAGGGAAGGGAAGAAAGGAAAGGGGAGGAAAGGAAGGAAAGGAAAGAAAAGGAAGGAAAGGGAAGGAAGGGAAAGGAAAGGAAAGGGGAGGAAAGGAAAGGAAGGAAAGGAAAGGAAAAAAGGAAAGGAAGGAAAGGAAGGGAAAGGAAAGGAAAGGAAAAAAGGAAAGGAAAGGGGAGGAAAGAAAAGGAAGGAAAGGGAAGGAAGGGAAAGGAAAGGAAAGGGGAGGAAAGGAAAGGAAGGAAAGGAAAGGAAAAAAGGAAAGGAAGGAAAGGAAGGGAAAGGAAAGGAAAGGAAAAAAGGAAAGGAAAGGGGAGGAAAGAAAAGGAAGGAAAGGGAAGGAAGGGAAAGGAAAGGAAAGGGGAGGAAAGGAAAGGAAGGGAAAGGAAAGGAAAAAAAGGAAAGGAAAGGGGAGGAAAGGAAAGAAGGAAGGGAAGGGAAGAAAGGAAAGGGGAGGAAAGGAAGGAAAGGAAAGAAAAGGAAGGAAAGGGAAGGAAGGGAAAGGAAAGGAAAGGGGAGGAAAGGAAAGGAAGGAAAGGAAAGGAAAAAAGGAAAGGAAGGAAAGGAAGGGAAAGGAAAGGAAAGGAAAAAAGGAAAGGAAAGGGGAGGAAAGGAAAGGAAGGAAAGGAAAGGAAAAAAGGAAAGGAAAGAAGGGAAGGGAAGAAAGGAAATGAAAGGAAAGGAAAGGAAAAAAGGAAAGGAAGGAAGGGAAAGGAAAGGAAGGAAAGGAAAGGAAAGGAAGGAAAGGAAAGGAAGGGAAAGGAAAGGAAAAAAGGAAAGGGGAGGAAAGGAAAGAAGGAAGGGAAGGGAAGAAAGGAAAGGAAAGGGGAGGAAAGGAAGGAAAGGAAAGAAAAGGAAGGAAAGGGAAGGATGGGAAAGGAAAGGGGAGGAAAGGAAAGGAAAAAAGGAAAGGAAAAAAGGAAAGGAAGGGAAAGGAAAGAAGGGAAGGGAAGAAAGGAAATGAAAGGAAAGGAAAAAAGGAAAGGAAGGAAAGGAAGGAAGGGAAAGGAAAGGAAAGGAAGGGAAGGGAAAGGAAAGGAAAGGAAGAAAGGAAAGGAAAGGGGAGGAAAGGAAAGGAAGGAAGGGAAAGGAAAGGAAAGAAGGAAGGGAAGGGAAGAAAGGAAAGGAAAAAAGGAAAGGGAAAGAAAGGAAGGAAAGGAAGGAAAAGAAAGGAAAGGAAAAGAAATGAAGGAAAGGAAAGGAAAGAAGATAGCAATAGCACTTACACTTATATACTGCTTCACAGTGCTTTACAACCTTCTCTAAGCGATTTACAGAGTCAGCCTCTTGCCCCCAACAATCTGGGTTGGGGGCAAGAGGCTGACTCTGTAAACCGCCCTCTCCCCCAGAATAAAATAAAATAAAATATTACGCTATGTTTGTGCTGTTAGGAATGGTGCGGTGGTGTAGAGGTGGAGCTCTCACCTTACAATCAGCAGGTTGTTAGTTCGATCCTAGGTAGAAGCAAATATTTCTTTTTTCATATACCCATGATGGTGAACCTATGGCATGGATGCCACAGGTGGCACGCAGTCCCATATCTGCTGGCACGTGACCTGTTGCCCTAGCTCAGCTCCAATGTGGATGTGTGTGCCGGCCAGCTGATTTTTGGCTCATACAGAGGCTCTAGGAAGGCGTTTTTGGCTTCCAGAGAGCTCCAGGGGATGGGGGAAAGCATTTTTACCCTCCCCAGGCTCCAGGGAAGTCTTTGGAGCCTGGGGACGGTGAAACATGAGCCTACTGGAGCTGGGTCCACCAGAAGTTGGGAAACAGGCCAGTTCCGGCCTCCAGAGGGCCTTGGAGGGGTGGAGGAAGCTGTTTTCACCCTCCCCAGGCAGTGAATTATGGGTTTGGGCACTCGTAATAATGTGCATATATACTCTTTCAGCACCCGAGGAAAAAAAGGTTCGCCATCACTGCCATATACCTTCAATCTTCAATACAATACAATGAATTTACATTTTTTATTATTATTATTATTATTATTATTATTATTATTATTATTATATATTAGATTTGTATTAGATTAGTATTTATTTATTTTATTAGATTAGTAATTTATCATCCAATAATATGCTGCCTTTTTAAGAAGTAATTAATGATGCATGACAATTGAATATAATCACAATGGCCTAAATGTAATAAAAATTTAATAGCTGAATGAAAGCAAAAAGATGAGACGTTATAGCAAATAGTATTGTAGGTTTTCTATAATGATATTTAAAAGGTTGCTATGAAGGTTTTCCAGGTGATAAAAGTAAAGGAGGTAGAGGTAAATATTTCTGTCTCTGGGCACAATGAGAATATATCTGCTGGGGAAAAAACTCCATATTGGCAACAGGAAGAGCAATGGGCCAGTAAAACACCCTGCTCATACCATTCAGTTGCACCTGCAAGGGATTATGGGTTCATTAAATGGGGATGATGAGGTTTGTGCTGTTAGATTTTCCCCTGAAAAGTATTATCGGTAAGATGGTGTCCGTTGTAATATGTGTTAACCAGGTTTCATTTTGTGAAACAGAAAAATTCTACCTCTTCGGAAAAATTCTATCTGAAAGGAGTGAATATCACTATAACGGAATCGCTGAACGGTAAGAGAGGCTTAGTCACTGGCAGCCTACCGCAGGGGTCCTCAACTTACAACGGTTCATTCAGTGACCGTTGGAAGTTAACAACAGTATTGAAAAAAGGGACGTACGGCCGTTTTTCACACTTATGACTTGCTGCGGTTATGTCCATGGTCGCGGGATCAAAATTTGGGCATTTGGCAATTGACTCCTATGTACGGCAGTCACACTATCCCCTTTTGTGACCTTCGGACCAGCAAAGTCAACGGGGAAGCCAGGTTCACTTACCAAATGTGGCAAGAAAGGTCAACAACAAGGTTGAACAAGAGATTTCTTTAAAAAAAAAAAAATATTTTTAATTGTTTTTTTTTTAAAGACAAACAAACACATACAACATTGAACACTCAAGGAGCTACCATTGCTCCGCTTGTCATAGAAGTCTAACTAATACAAAAATCAAAAACCTAACTGTGGTCAGATCAATACAGAGATATCACACGTATATATTACATACTTGTTAAATTTAACTCAATATTCTTATAATAATAATAATTAATAATAATTTATTAGATTTGTATGCCGCCCCTCTCCGAAGACTCGGGGCGACTCACAATAATGATAAAAACAATATTATACTGGCACAAATCTAATATTAAAAAAACCTAAAAACCCTATCATAATTAAAAACCAATTAAATTTCTTTAATTGTTAATTAAATTTCTTTATCTATAAAAATACTTATTCAAAAAATAGAATATAGTAAATAACACATCTAACTTTATCATACTGTGAGCAAAAAGGGAAAAAAAGTACAAAAATTCTATGTTTATATTATTTTTAAACTGTTTCACTCTATCTTATAACATTTCAAAATAATAAGTTCAAATAGTTCTAAATTCTTATTTCTTTAACTTTTAATACTATTTTTAAAATTTCACCATTCGTATACTTTATCCCATATCCCATAAAAGGGACTGGCTTTTTAAAGTTAGCAAGAAATATTTTGCAAGAAATCCTCCAAAAGGAAATGGCACAAATTTAGGATATTGACTCCGAGGAGGATATTGCAACTGTCTTTCCTCAGCCAGCTCCTAAGGGACAATGGGTTTATTATTTCTTCCAAAACTTTTCATTTTTCCAATATTGTGCTTATATTAACCTCGCTGCGGTTATTAATTGTGTAAAATTAGATAGATCTGTCCTTTTCCATATTTTTCATTAGTAATTCCCAGGAATTTAATTAATTGAATTTATTCCACTTCTATGCTGCCCAATCCTGTAGCATTCAGGGCATCTTACAACAATACAATAGTACAATAATAATAAAAAGAAATTGAACTGTAGGAACAGTTCTGGTTTCATTTCTGTTTTCCTACCTAGTATCTATTCTAGCCGCATCATAACCTTATTCCAAAATATCTTTTGCTTCTTGACACATAACCACCACATGTAATAGTATGAACCATTCACTATTTTATTTATTTATTTATTTATTTGTCAGATTTGTATGCCATCCCTCTCCACAGTGCTGGAAATATAAAATTTGCCCATGTTACTCCAATTCTCCGCAGTCTGCATTGGTTGCCGATCGGTTTCCGGTCACAATTCAAAGTGTTGGCTATGACCTATAAAGCCCTTCATGGCATCGGACCAGAATATCTCCGGGACCACCTTCTGCCGCACAAATCCCAGCGACCAGTTAGGTCCCACAGAGTTGGCCTTCTCCGGATCCCGTCGACTAAACAATGTCGTCTGGCGGGACCCAGGGGAAGAGCCTTCTCTGTGGCGGCCCCGACCGTCTGGAACCAACTCCCCCCGGAGATCAGAACTGCCCCCACCCTCCTTGCCTTTTGAAAGCTCCTCAAAACCCACCTCTGTCGTCAGGCATGGGGGAATTGAAATTTTCCCTTCCCCCTAGGCTTATAGAATTTATGCATGGTATGTTTGTATGTATGATTGGTTCTTTAAATTGGGTTTTTTAAAAAACAACTAACTCTAGCGGCATAAAAATTGAATGAATGAATGAATGAATGAATGAATAAATAAATAAATAAATAAATAATACTTGACAGAGTGATTATTGTGGGGAAAATAAGAGGAAACCGTATTTGATTTGTTTGCTGCCCTCTCATTGTTTATTTTTTTTATTTTTAAAAGACGGGATATAAATTTTAAAATAAATAAAAATAACACTTTATTGTCATCCAAGCTGACCTACCCTCTTGTTCCTCTTCAGTGAACTTTTCGGCCTCGAATCAAACGCTCAACAACTGGGAAACAACCATGGGGAATTCATACCTATGCCGAAAAGAAGAATCAATCTTTGTGAGCTCTGGCTATAAATTAAACATCTTTGATTTGAAGATCCAGCCATTTGAAGTGGAAGAAGGGCAGTTTTCCGCAGGTAAGAGAGAAAAGCCAAGAAAGATGTAGGATTCTTCCATCTAAAGGTTCAAGGGACAAATGTCTATGGAGTTTCTCCATCAGGTGAGGTTGTCCCAAAAGTACTTTAAAAAAAAAAAAAGCAACATAGACTTTCTGCTTTTTTTTTCTTTGAAGACCTTTCTATTCTCATCCAAGGAGCTTCTTCAGGTTTGCATGGATGTTGGGGAATGGAAGGATTGATACTCCTTGCAGACAGCTGGCCATTTGAATCCTTTTCAGAGGCTCATTGAGGCTACACATCTGGAATACTGTGTTCAGTTCTGGAGACCTCACCTACAAAGAGATATGGATAAAATTGAACGGGTCCAAAGACGGGCTACAAAAATGGTGGAAGGTCTTAAACATAAAACCTATCAGGAAAGATTTTTTTAAAAAAATAATATTTTTATTAAATTGCAAAGACAAACAAAACATACATTACATGTAACATTTAATGGAGCAACAATCGCTCCTCCCAGAGTTGAAGTCATCTTTGTATTTGTAATAAGAAAAGGATAAAAAATCTTATCGTTATTTCAAACCATCTATGAAATACTTAAAAATAAGATAGTAGGTAAAAACACATCTAAAATATTTAAAAATATATAGAAAGTTTAAAATTATGACTTAAAATGAACTAAGAAAAAAAAGAGAAATAGTAGAAGAAGAAAAAAGGGATTTACATTTGTATTGTAAATAATCACTGTCTAGTACAATATAACTACCAGATACAAATATATTTAAAATAGTATAGAAATAAGGTTATCTCTGTTTCTTTGTATCCCACCATATATACCTTTTGCCAAACATCATAAAATTCTGATTCTTGATTTAATGAACTCAATCTGTATAGTCTGGAGGACAGAAGGAAAAGGGGGGACATGATCGAAATACGTTAAAGGGTTCAATAAGGTTCAAGAAGGAAGTGTTTTCAATAGGAAAGTGAACACAGGAACAAGGGGACACAATCTGAGGTTAGTTAGGGGAAAGTTCAGAAGCAACATGAGAAAAAATTTGACTGAACGAAGGAGTAGATGCTTGGAACAAACTTCCAGCAGACGTGGTTGGTAAATTCACAGGAACTGAATTTAAACATGCCTGGGATAAACATAGATCCATCCTAAGATAAAATACAGGAAATAGTGTAAGGGCAGACTAGATGGACCATGAGGTCTTTTTCTGCCGTCAATCTTTCATGTTACTATAGAAACATAGAAGACTGACGGCAGAAAAAGACCTCATGGTCCATCTAGTCTGCCCTTATACTATTTCCTGTATTTTATCTTACAATGGATATATGTTTACCCCAGGCATCTTTAAATTCAGTTCCTGTGGATTTACCAACCACGTCTGCTGGAAGTTTGTTCCAAGGATCTACTACTCTTTCAGTAAAATAATATTTTCTCACGTTGCTTTTGATCTTTCCCCCAACTAACTTCAGATTGTTTCCCCTTGTTCTTGTGTTCACTTTCCTATTAAAAACACTTCTCCCCTGGACCTTATTTCACCCTTCAACATATTTAAATGTTTCGATCATGTCCTCCCTTTTCCTTCTGTCCTCCAGACTATACAGATGGAGTTCATGAAGTCTTTCCTGATACGTTTTATGCTTAAGACCTTCCACCATTCTTGTAGCCTGTCTTTGGACCTGTTCAATTTTGTCAATATCTTTTTGTAGGTGAGGTCTCCAGAACTGAACACAGTATTCCAAATGTGGTCTCACCAGCGCTCTATACAGTGGTACCTCGAGATACGAGTTTAATTCGTTCCGGACCTGGGCTCTTAAGTCGAGCAGCTCTTATCTCGAACAACTTTTCCCCATAGGAATTAATGTAAATAATTTTAATTGGTTCCAGCCCTCAAAAAACTCACAAAGTTAGTCTAAATTATGCAGAAAGACATGTTTTTAATGAAGAAATGTACATGTACATATAAATGAATAATGAAGTTTCTTTCACTTAACTTGTAAACTTTCTTAAACTTTTAAATTTACATATGTTCAACTTCTCTGCCACCCAATCCTGTAGGACAGAGGTCCCCAACCCTTTTTGCACCAGGGACCGGCTTTAAGCGATCAAAAGAGGAATGGGTGAATGAATGGACGGAGGGTGGGAAGGAAGGAAGGAAAGAGGGAAGGGACAGGAACAGAGGAAGGAAGCAAGGAAACTTATGAAAGGGGGAGAGTAAGAGAGGAATGAGTGAAGGGAGGGAGGGAAGAAGGTGGGAAGGAGAAAGAAAAGAAGAAATAGAGAAGGGAAGGTAAAAGAGAGAAAGAAAAAGAGCAAGAAAGAAAGCAAGCAAGAAAGAAAGAAAAAGAAAGGGGGAAGGGACAGGAACAGAGGAAGGAAGCAAGGAAACTTATGAAAGGGGAGAGTAAGAGAGGAATGAGTGAAGGGAGGGAGGGAGGGAAGAAGGTGGGAAGGAGAAAGAAAAGAAGAAATAGAGGAAGGGAAGGTAAAAGAGAGAAAGAAAAAGAGCAAGAAAGAAAGCTGCAAGCACCCCCCCCGAGCCCCCCAGGCCGGCTGCAACCTTTTAAAACACGCGCGCCGCTTCGCAGCTGTCTCCTGAAGCCGAACGCGGAAGTTAGCGTTTGGCTTCAGGAGACAGCTCCTTGGCGCTTGTATCTCGAATTTGGGCTTGTAAGTAGAACAAAAATATCTCTCCCCTCCCAGCTCTTATCTCGAGTTGCTCTTAAGTAGAGCAGCTCTTATGTCGGGGTTCCACTGTATAAGGGGATCACAATATGTTCTCCTTACATTGCGCCACCTGTTAATTCCATCCCCCAGCATCCAGTCAGAACTGGAGAAGCTTCCTGGAGGAGAATCGAAAGGTCTTCAAAGAAAAAAAACCCAGAAAAGGTCCAGTTGCCTCTTGAAAAAGCACCTTTGGGATATCAAATGTGGAAACGCCGAGTCCTCAATCTACAACCCAAACTGGAGACAGAAATTATCTTGCCTAAAGGAAGCAGTTGTTAAAGAGAGTTGATTCTGATTTTCCCGCCTTTTTTTGGCTTGTCAGAAGCCTCTTCAGGAGGCCATAAGTGGCCATCTCATGACCCCAGGACACTGCAACCCTCATAAATATGCGCCAGTTGCCAAGCGCCCACATATTGATCATATTCTGGGGATTCTGTGACAGTCATAAGTGCGAAAACCAGTTCTAAGCCACTATTTTCCCAAAGCGCGGTTGTAACTTCAAAATGGCGGCTGAAGGAATGGCTGTAAATTCAAGATGGCCGCCAGTCCCTCAACCCCAAGAGCCAGAATGGTTATCACTGGAGATAGTTATCTAATGATAACAACAAGAGCTGATGCTGACCACAGCTTTGGGTGAGTCTGGAAAGAGTTGGGCAGCTTATAAATGCGATTCATAAATAAATATATCGAAAGAGGAATGAATTCCATAAAGGAGAGAGAAATTGATCTCCCTCATAAAAGCCGCTGTTGAAAATAATTTGGGTCTATTTGCAAAGAACTTTCATGCTGATAAGTGCACTTATGTCCCACTTCTCGAAACAATGTTGAATATCTTTTAGATATATATATATAAAACACTTAAGAACTTAATAACTCTTGGGTCTCTTGAAACAAATTTATCTTAAGATAAGTACACTTGTAAACTCCATAAAGGTGGCTTTGTCGTGAATTAAGTTTATTCTGTATGTCTCATAATCCTCTTTTTTGGAGCCAAAACTTTTCAGATGATGAATAGGACTGAGAGAAGATTGAGCTGAAGCCCGGATTGACCTCTTAATCTAAATTTTTGATCATTTTTTCCACCATCACTCTTTTAATGCAACAAATGTTCAGCGGGGTTTTTTATATATGTCTATATTTTATGAAAGTTACATCACTTTTAAGCCTCTATGGACATTTTTAATCTAAAAGCTGGTAAATTGTCATGCAAGAAACCAAAGATATCCCCAAGATGCTTGTGGAAGCAACCCCGTAACTTAGAAAACGATGTCAGATTTCACGAAGTTTTGACATTTTCATGATAAGAGGTTATCAAACTTCTAGCCGCAATGCCAACTTCTTAAGGGAGAAACCATGATATTAAAAAGAAATAGCTAGAGGTATAACAAGCAGGAAGAGGGAGATTGTGATCCCGCTATATAGAGCGCTGGTGAGACCACATTTGGAAGACTGTGTTCAGTTCTGGAGACCTCACCTACAAAAAGATATTGACAAAATTGAACGGGTCCAAAGACGGGCTACAAGAATGGTGGAAGGTCTTAAGCATAAAACGTATCAGGAAAGACTTAATGATCTCCATCTGTATAGTCTGGAGGACAGAAGGAAAAGGGGGGACATGATCGAAACATTTAAATATATTAAAGGGTTAAATAAGGTCCAGGAGGGAAGTGTTTTTAATAGGAAAGTGAACACAAGAACAAGGGGACACAATCTGAAGTTAGTTGGGGGAAAGATC
This sequence comes from Erythrolamprus reginae, assembly GCF_031021105.1. Taxonomy (NCBI): domain Eukaryota; kingdom Metazoa; phylum Chordata; class Lepidosauria; order Squamata; family Dipsadidae; genus Erythrolamprus; species Erythrolamprus reginae. The sequence goes on from NC_091957.1 coordinate 52,749,104, forward strand.
AGAAGCAACACGAGAAAATATTATTTGACTGAAAGAGTAGTCGATGCTTGGAACAAACTTCCAGCAGACGTGGTTGGTAAATCCACAGTCACTGAATTTAAACATGCCTGGGATAAACATAGATCCATCCTAAGATAAAATACAGAAAATAGTATAAGGACAGACTAGATGGATCATGAGGTCTTTTTCTGCCGTCAGTCTTCTATGTTTCTAAGTTAATGAAGAATTCTGGTGGAATTTCAGCCATTTTGAAATTCTGGCCATATTTCATTTCAATCATTGGCAAAAGGCCATCTTGCAATTGATCAATTGTTCTTTTTTATTTTTCTAATTTCCACGGAAAATGTTATGAAGGCATCTCTTAAGCTGGATATTCTAACTTTGTAATGTCTGTGTGAAGACTTTGTGGACTTCAACTCCCAGAATTCTCCAGCCAGCTATGCTGGCTGGAGCATTCTGGGAGTTGAAGTCCACAAGTCTTAATGTCGCCAAGCTTGAAGAGGCTCTCTTTTCAGAAAAAGTCTTTTGATTTTTATTCTTTCTTTTTTTCCTCCCCTTTTTGTCACCCCCTTTCTCATCTACAGCGGGAGAATGCTTGTTGGATGATGACACTGTTCTAATCCCAATAATAGTTGGAGCTGCCCTTGCAGGCTTGGTTGTCATAATAGTGACCACTTATTTAATTGGCCGAAGGAAAACATACGCTGGTTATCAAACCCTGTAGGGTTTGACTATTCCCACATGGAAGCCAACTGGTGACTGTCTATTTAAAAAAAACGGGGAGCTCCCTCCCCCCCCCCCCCCCCCGAAACCCAGCCAACAACTGATCTCAACTAATTGTAATAAGGACTTTGCAAACTGCGTTGGAGAGCTTAGGAATGGCTCTGGAACGAAATTTTAGATTGAAATAGGGTTATATCCAGCTGTACCAGTCAGTCAATAAGTAATTTTTGAGAAGGGAGGTTGGTTTTCACCAGTCTCAATTTTAGGATATTAAAACAATAGCGGTGCAGATCAAAGCATTTGCTAATTCTGTGTTGTATAGAAACCAATGGTTAACCTGGGTGCTATAACAACTGTAAACTGGGAATCTGGGCCTATCTACAAAGCTGTTTTCTTTCAGTGTGTGACGGCGAGAAAATATGTTGGGTTAACTACTTCAGCCTGAATAAGCTTAATTAATGCATTATTTTTCCTTTCTCTCTACCAATTTGGTAGCAGTTATTAATTCCAAAACTCCTCTCGAGTCTTGAGACTTAAAATTACACAACAGCAACGTTTTCAAATATTGGAGGAGTAGGTATATTCCTGCCTTTTGTGTACCAAGCAAAATGAGTTCGTTGTCCTCTTTAAAAAAAAAAATAGAATGAGAACATTGTCGTTTTAAGTATCCTTAGTTTGTGTAGCAGATGTCCAAAGATTTAAATTGCCCTCTAGCTGAAGGTCTTACTACAAGCTGGGTGCAAATAGAAGACAGGCATTGTTAGAAATCCAGATTTTACACTTTTTGTATTTGCAGCCATGTGTAAATGGGGCGGAGGAGATCTTAGTCTCAGAAAGCTGCTCCTTGAAAGTTGCCTGTAAAAATTTTAGTGCATAAATCCCCATTGTAAACCTTTTTAACAAAAACAACCGGCCAAGGGCTACTATTTAAGGTCTTATTTTTTCCAATAATGATGCAAAAGTCCGTGAAAGATTGGTAAACAAACATCATAGCAATGGGCTTCTCTGCCACTTCAATCACTTTGAGAACTGGATCTTAAGGTACTTTTAGTCTACTAAAACTTCCTAGTTTACAAACAATTAAATGATCAGTAGCCTATAATTATGTCTATTCTAAAAACCTAGAGGATCAAGTAATCCTACCCTTTGTTTAATATCTTGCTTTTCTCCTAAATGTGCAACCGTAACTAAGTTTGTACCTAAATCACTCTTGCATTATTTTCTTTGTGGGTTCAACAGTTTTTTGTGTGTGCGTGTGTTGGTTAACAAATGCCAGTTAGTATATTTGTGAAATCATTATTTATGTGCTGCCGTAGATATTTACAAAGACCGAACCAAGCGTGTACTTTCACTTGAAAATATATCAGTGCCTCTGTTGGATTTGCACCCAGCTAAAAGCCGGAACAATAGAGTAATCAGCCTGTGTCAATTTTAATAAATGTCTGCTTTTAACTGTTGGAGCAACTATGCTCTTTACTATGTTTGTACTTCTGTGTAGGAATTTGACTGTTTGCACATAGTTCTCTAATAAAAATTCTTCTGTTCATGAGGAAATTTGGTGATGCTTAATTGAAAACCTTTCTCCGGAAAATTGTCTTTGAAGACAATTTTGCCTGTGTTTCAACTGGAATCTGAAGCAAACTCCCAATCTCTTAACTGTCTGTAGCAAAAAAAAATATGTTTATTATTATTGATTATTGTCTGTCATGAACCTCGGTTTGGCTAAGGCATCATTTAATGTAAACCATTGGGGTTGTTTTTTCATACTTGGCAACTTTAAGAAGTCTGGACTTCAACTCCCAGAATCCTCCAGCCAACATGAATCCTGGGAATTGAAGTACATCGTAAAGAATTCTGGGAGTTGAAGTCCATACATCTTAAAGTTGCCCTGCTTGAGACATAGGGGGTCAGTTCTTGTCATCTTCTTGACAAATCACACACAAATCCTCAAGCAAGCACTACCTCCTATCGGGGAAGCTGCCAATACTGAAACTTAAACCTTGGACAACTTTGATTTCATTAGAATTTCTGCTCAGTGATTGTAAGGTTGGAATTCACCCAGGTGGCCAAGAAGAGGCCTTGTTGCAGATGTGGATGTGAGCCAGGTGTCAAGGTGACTCCTGTCATTTTGGACAGTAGAGGGCAGATGTGTAACGGCCGATCTTCACTATTGATGGAACGAGATTCGATCCTAGGAAGCCTCCCTTTAAAATTGGTGGGGTTTTGTTGCGATCGATTTGAGCAGAGTCAAAAGCTAGCTTTAAGCATTTCTCAAGATAGACATACAAGGAAATGCTTTTTCCTCCCTCTTGGCTTGTTCTGGTCTGGACCCCAATTTGTAAAGTATGGGAGGAAGCAACTTTGCTTTTATTTTGCCTCTCGTCCCCATGTAGGGGCCATTTCCAAGGCAGATAATTTTTTTTATAGCTGACAAACAATAATTTACATGGTTACATATTTTTTGCTGATAAGTGAAAAGGAAAGGAGCTTAGTATAGATCTATTTCAGCCTTATTATGGCCTCATCGGCTAGACATACCCTTACAGGATTTGAACTTGTAGCCTTCTCCATGCAAGGCAGGATATTAACCTCTAAGCCACAAGCTCGCTTCCGAATCAGCCTTTAACCAGGAAGAGCTATTTGGTTGGGGTTTTTTTCTTTTTTTGTTTCCTTTTCTGTCGAAATAACCCTGGGATTTTTGAAGATTCAGAGGCGAGCTTGAAGACAATTTACCTGAGCTTAACTATGTTTATCACCCTTTCTCCATCCAGCTGAAGATTGCATCCGAGCGGTCGACAACTTCTTTGTGCCACTCCTGATGGCAGTAGCCTTGGTAGGCTTAGTTTGGCTAGTGGTGATGGCATATTGTACCAAAATTCGGCATCGTGCTGGCTATAGACAGATCTAGAGGTGGAAAACCGATCCAGGGCGAAGTCTTCCCTTTTCCGAACCGCCAAGGAAAAAAAAAAAGGATTTATGGCCTGAAAGGTGTTATTTACTCACGTGTGTTTGTTTCTTTAAAAAAAAATTGCACAAAAGAGTTATTCTGTCGACAGACATTGGGGTTAACAGTTGTTGGATTGATGGCTTCTTATGATGAGCTTAGAAGACACCACTTCTGAATTTGAATTTAAGCCAATAGAAGCATAGACAGGACCTGCCCATTTTGGGGGAGATTTAAATGTGGCCAATGTTGTAACCTTAACAAGTTCATATAGCATCATTTTGTCGGGCTCCAAAAAGGAATAGAAAGAAGAATTATATTAAAGAAACTCAAGAAAAACAGATACTTCTGAAATATTTTTTTTTCCTGTTCTGTACCGGTGCTTTTGCATCACTATGGGGGAAAAAATTGTGTTGTTGAAACAGGGAGTTTTGTAAAATGCTGTGGATGTCGCTTCTCTACAACTAAAAGCGTTTTTGTGAATGTTGAAATCTCCTGCATTTGTTTTTTTCTGCTGCTTTGGTTAAACCTCCGAGACCGCCTTCTGCCGCACGAATCACAGCATCCGGTCAGATCCCACAGAGTTGGTCCCCTCAGGGTCCCATCAGCCAGACAATGTCGGCTGGCGGGACCTAGGGGAAGAGCCTTCTCTGTGGGGGCCCCGGCCCTCTGGAATCAGCTCCCCCCGGAGATTCGCACTGCCCCACCCTCCTTGCCTTCGGAAAAAGTTTAAAGACTCATCTTTGTCGCCAGGCCTGGGGTCATTAGATCTTTCCCCCTGATCAACGAGTGTTTTTTAGTGTGTTTTATGGAGTGAATGATAATGTTTTAATTTTTTTAAGGATTTTTAGGGTTTTTTAATTATATTAATTGGATTAGATGTACTGCTATCTTTTTATATATGTTGTGAGCCACCCCGAGAGGGGCGGCATACAAATCAAATCTAATCTAATCTAATCTAATCATAAATGAATGAATAAATGAATAAATAAACAAATAAGCCAACCAAAATTGCAAACCCATGCAAAAATTTGATCCTTTGTATACCATATTTTTCGGACTATAAGATGCACTTTCCTGCATCCCTCAAAAGAGGGTGAAGATTTGGGTGCGTCTTATACACCGAATGTTGCCAAAGCGCCTCCACCACACTACCCCTACCTCTCAGCCATTTTTGGCCTCCTCATGCCCCCTTTTTTGACCTCTGCATCGTATTTTCAAGTGCCTGGAACTACCCAAAAACGCAACACGCAGAGACCAAAAACAAGTTGTAGAGGCCAAAAATGCTACACGCAGAAGCGAAAAACATAACATGGAGGCAGCAATCGGTCTGGGACGAACCCCAGAGACTCGAATGGGTCTAAAATGGAGCAATCGGAGGCCAAAAACACAAAGCAAGAGGCCAAAAGAAGCCCTTCATGGCACCGGACCAGAATATCTCCGGGACCCCCTTCTGCCGCACAAATCCCAGCGACCAGTTAGGTCTCACAGAGTGGGCCTTCTCCGGGTCCCGTCAACTAAACAATGTCATTTGGCGGGACCCAGGGGAAGAGCCTTCTCTGTGGCGGCCCCGACCCTTGGAACCAACTCCCCCCAGAGATCAGAGTTGCCCCCGCCCTCCTTGCCTTTCGTAAGCTCCTTAAAACCCACCTCTGTCGCCAGGCATGGGGGATTTGAGACTTTCCCTTCCCCCTAGGCTTATAAAATTTATGTATGGTATGTATGATTGGTTTCTTAAATTGGGGTTTTTAAGTTAATTTAAAAAAAATTAAGTTAATTTAAAAAAACTTAAATATTAGATTTGTTTACATTGTATTATTATTGCTGTTAGCTGCCCCGAGTCTACGGAGAGGGGTGGCATAGAAATCTCATTAATTAATAATAATAATAATAAAAACACAAGGCACAGAGACGATTGTGGCAATCCCTGCAGCTTTGAACAGCTGGTTGGGAGTATTCCGGGAGGCCCATCCACCCGCCAATCAGCTGTTCATGCTGAATCAGGTTGCAATAATGTGCTGGAGCGAACCAGGCTGTTTGCAATTTGCTGCAAGGATGTTAGCCAAATGAATACTGATGGATCCTGGTAGGCAGAGGCAGAATTGTTTTATTTTTGTTTTCCTCTCCAAAAACTAATGTCCACCTTATACTCCAGAGTGTCTTATACTCTAAAAAATATGACATATACGTGGTGGGGGAGGGACGTTGACAGTTGGAACCAGAAAAGTATTGGCATTCCTAAACCAAGATCGTGACTCGTTGTAGACTTTGCCTGAAAATGGGAACCAGGTTTACAAATCCGGCAGCTGGATTCACACCTGGGAAGCCACAGTTTTATTGACAAGGCTCCATAATCATCATCGTAAGCCAACAACTTGGTTTAGTCAGCTGCATGGATCAGGCCGGGATGGGTGATTAACCATTCTGGACACAGTTAAGATCCTTGTCTATCTACCTACAAGGTCAGCTACCAAGAACTACAAATTAGGAATTACTGCAGGTTAAAAGAGGGACTCCTGTAATTAATCCTGTCTGGTAAGTTTTCATCTGGGAAACTCCGTAAACCAGGAAGGCAACTTAAGAGCCAAGTGGTTAAGACCGACCCACCAACCCCTCACCCAGCGTAAATTAAATTTTAGAATAGTACTATTTGCGCTTCTGCTAATTTACCTACCAATGCTTGCTTTGGTCGCTAACTAACCCTCTGTCTCTTCTTTTATTTTATTTTTCCATCTTTATTTCTGCAGCTGAAGAATGTAGCAGCTCTGACATACTCTTTGTCATTCCTATTGTGCTGGGTGTCCTAACTGGTGTCTTGGTTATTGTTGGCTTTGTAATTTACATGGTTTCCAAACGCAAGCGTCAAGTTGATTACAGTCCTGTGTAAGCCTCCCTTTCTTTTTTCCCTCTTCCCTTCCTCCACAGTCCTTTTATTTCCTTCCTTTTATTTCTCCCCTCTGCATTTATGTGATATTCAGATGTTGTTGTTTTGAAATTAAAAACAGGAAAAAAAAAACCTATCCATGCTGCTGAGATTATTTTGGACTTGTTATGCTGGGGCTACACAGGAGAGATAGATAGAGAGATGGATGGATGGGGATTGATTGATTGATTGATATAGAAGATAGATAGATAGATAGATAGATAGATAGATAGATAGATAGATAGATAGATAGATAGATAGATAGATAGATAGTGTTCTGTTGGGCTCTCTGGTAGAATCCTTCCAAAAATTCACAGATACAATTTCAGACACACACACGTTTGAAAATTCAAAACAATGTTCTTTATAATGAAAATTCACTTAAACCAAGCCCTCTTTTGGTATAGCCAAGAGCACTCGTCTCCAAACAAGTTGTGGATGCTCCAACACTGGAAATTTTTAAGAAGATGTTGGATAACCATATGTCTGAAGTAGTGTAGGGTTTCCTGCCTAAGCGGGGGGTCAGACTAGAAGACCTCCAAGGTCCCTTCCAACTCATTATCATTATCATTATATATCATTATCATTATCATTATCATTATATCCATCAGGTCATTGTGAGTCCACAGACAGTAAAGACAGAGGCTTGTTAGGCTGTAAGTCCTTTTATTTCAGGGTACAAGCATCTGAGACCCCCCCACCTCCCACCTCTCCACCGCCATCCCCAGCCACCCCTCCCGGTCTGAAACATTGGGAGGCGAACAAGAAAGCAGTCCATACATTGCTGGTTCTCCTTGTTCACCTAGATGTCTACCACCCTGTGCCAAGAACATGGAGTACATGACTAAAATGAAAGTCCCATTTCTGAATTTGCAACTGCGCGGTAGGCCTTCCGTGGAGGTCCTGTTATTCCCCATGGAAATGAAACGGTGCGGCGGGTGAAAGCTTCCGAGCGGACATCTTGAGATGGTCAACATGGAGGAACAAGACGGCCCCTCCCTAGATATCCCTCTTGTCTTCTCTTTGGAAACCTGATTTAGGCGTTCAGGGCTGGTGAACATGAAAAAAACCACATATTTAAGGGGATACCTATCTTGATTGAAAAGGCCTACGCTGCCTACGAGGACGTAACTGTCACTAAATTGAGCCAGAAAAGCAATAGGACAAAAATAACAAGGAGGGTGGGTTTTGGAGGGAGGGTTTGTCAAAGGTTACGCTTAAGGCCAACTAACCGTTTGTTGGGTGTTCTAACGTCTACAGGGGTTAAATCACAGGTTTTAGAAGGCCCTTGTCAGTAATGGCTTTATGAATATCCGTTTCAAACATCGCAACAAAAAAAAAATAGTTAGAAAAGGCTGTCTGGTTCACTTCAATATCTATCCCATACTGGCCCACGAAATACAAAAACTGCTCACTGACCTCTAATATTGACAGTGAAGGTATTCCCCACCCCCAAAAAGGGAAATAAAAAAAATTAAAAAATAAACCAATAAAACCAATTATTTGTGATATTATGGCAAAACTCTCCACCATTTGATGCCAAATTGCCATCCCTTCCGAGGCACCTGGGGAAAGATCTAAAATGCTGTTTTATTTAAAATGCATTTTTTTAAAATAAAAGAAAAAAAATCTCTCATTGGGCTGATGGGTTTCCTCGCAGGGTGGATGTTTCGAGTGCTCGACGTAAGTCTTATCTTGGGAGCGGTCTTTTTATTTTTATTATTTTTAATTTTATTTATTTTCCAAAGAAAAAAACAAAAACCGTCCCTCAAGATAGGTTTGGAGTTTCCTGGTTCTACGTCAATGGCCAATTGGATTATTTTCCCCCCCCTGCGGCGAGGAAACGTTTAATATGCCATAAAGGGTCATCGCAGACGGGGAGCTCTGGCCTTAGCTGTTGACGGTTAGTGTGAAAAGGATCCGTCCCAAAAACCGATCGTTGTTGACAGTGTTGATAATCCCTTTCCCGTTCAGTTGGCATTGGATATTCAGGGTCTGATTCCTTGTAACTCCTGTGAAGTGAATTGCTACAACGGGCTGGGTGTAGTTCACCTGGAAAAGGATCAATCGATCGAGACCTTTTATTTCAGGAAACGAAAAGCAATGCAAAAACAACGTAAGCGATAATGGAACTGGAAAAGGTGCAAAAAAAGGAATGATCAAGGAAATGGAGCACCTCCCTTATGAAACCAGGTTGCAACGCTTTGGTCTCTTCAGCCTTGAAAGACGGCGTTGAAGGGGTGACTTGATCGAAGTGTATAAAATCATGCATGGGATAGAAAAGGTGGATAGAGAAAATTTATTTTCTTCTTGGGAAGAAAAAAATATTTTCTTCTTGGGAAGAAAAATTTCTTTTCTTGGGAAGAAAAATTTCTTTTCTTCTTGGGAAGAAAAATTTATTTTCTTCTTGGGAAGAAAAAATTATTTTCTTCTTGGGAAGAAAAAATTATTTTCTTCCTGGGAAGAAAAATTTATTTTCTTCTTAGGAAGAAAAATTTATTTTCTTCTTGGGAAGAAAAATTCTTTTCTCTATCACACAATACTAGGACGAGGGGGCCCTCCCTAAAGCTCATAGGTCAGAAAGTGAGGACAAATAAAGGGAAATATTTCTTCACCCAGAGGGTCCTTGGTTTATGGAATTCACTTCCAGAAGAGGTCGTGACAGCTGTCAGCCTTGATAGCTTCAAGGCAAGATTAGACAGATTTGTGGACGCCAAGTGTATCAGTGGTTATTGAAAGGGATGTCCAAGTGCTGCCTCTACGTTGGTTGAGGCAGGCAGGATTCCCTTGGGTCCCATTTGTTGGGGGTCAAGGGAAAGGGAGGGTCTTGCCTTCTCTTTCTGCTCAAGATCCCCATGGACAATTGGTGGGCCACTCTGGGACACAGAATGCTGGACTCGATGGGCTTTGGCCTGATTCAGCAGGGCTCTTCTTAGGTTCTTATGATAACCTTTACAGGTGGTGTTAAATATTCATGTAGTAGCCATTTTAGGTGGGTTCTAGGAATAGATTATCCCCGTGATGAGAAACCTATGGCATGGGTGCTGCAGGTGGCATGCGGAGCCATATTGGAGGGCACTAATCAGCTGATTTTCAGCCTTGGAGAAGGCCATTTTGCCCTCTGGGGGCTTCAGGGAGGCTTCCCAGAAGCCCCGGAGTGCAAAAAACTGCCTAACGGGCAAACCGGAAGTTCAGAAAAACAGATTTCCAGTTTGCCCGTTGTGCTGTTTTTTGTACTCGGAGGCTTCAGGAAGCCCCAGTAGAGCAGGCAGAATTGTATAGGCCAGTGATGGAGACCCTTTTTTATCTCAGGTGGCAAAAGAGCATCCACGTGTGCTGTCGTTCATGTGCAAGTGCCAACACCCATAATTCAATGCCTGGCGAGGGCAAAAACATCTCCCCCCCACCAGTGTTCCCTCTAATTTTTTTTTGGGGGGGGCGGAAAAGTATAGTGTCTGAGCGGCAGTCCCTTCGGGACTGGGCGGCACAGAAATAATAAATAAATAAATAAATCAACAAACAAACAAACAAACAAACAAACAAACAAAAAACCCACCCTCTTTTGCCTCAGAGAATTTCAAAATAAAATACTGTACTGTGTGTCTATAACAGTGAGCTCATAATAGGGCAACTCTATCAATATCAAAATGCCACTTAAATAGTTGAGCTAGTTTCAAACTAGATTTTGATTTTCTTTCTCTCTTCCTTACTCCCATTCTTTTTCTTTCTCTTTTCCTTCCTCTCTTTTTTCTATCCGTTTCTCTCTCTTCCTCTCTCTCTTCTTCCCTCTCACTCTTTCCCTCTCGGCTTCTGGGCAGGTTTGGAAAACTCTGAGTTGATGATGATTTTTAAGTGAGCGATTGCTCACTGCTCAGCTTAGAGGGAACTATGCCCCCCACCCCCTGGAGGCTGGAAACAGCCTATTTCCCAACTTCTGGTGGGCCCAGTAGGCTCATGTTTCGCCCTCCCCAGGCTCCAAAGGCTTCCCTGGTGCAGGGGGAGAGAAAAATGCTCTCCCCTATCCCCGACAGAGGCCCTCTGGAAGCCAAAAATGCACTCCCAGACCCTCTGCAAGCCAAAAATCAGCTGGCCGGCACACACATGCACATTGGAGCTGAGCTAGGGCAATGGCTCGCATGCCACCTGTCATAGGTTTGCCATCACTGGTACAGACTGTATCTCCAGAAGTTTTAAACATCTGGAGATTGCCAATGTGGACTTTCTCTCTAGAAAGCTCCTAAACACCACAGGGATTATTCACAAGCAACATCAATCCACCCGTTAAATTTCTACTTACGTGTGTAAGTTTGCCATAATAAGGGAAATACATGGGATCAAATGTCTCGCTTGGGAAGAGGTCGTGTGACTGGAGGAGACTTTCATTGCCTTTCTGCAATTCAAAACAGAATAATTATGCCAACATATGCATAAAAAAAAAAATCGACGGCGGGCGACTCCATTGATAGAAACCAGCTAGCCAAGATAATTTACCTGGATTTTGCAACTCACAGTAATTGGAGTGCCGTAGCCAGGCTGGTACCCGATAATCTGCAAAAAAAAAACAATAGTTTTTTAATTCCCTTTAAAGACACATTGATCTTCTAAACTCCGCTTTGCTGTGGGTAAAATGCAAAACCAGAGATGAGAAGCAACAAGCGTTTCGAGCTTCCTGTTGTTTTATTTATTCATTCATTCATTCACTCACTCACTCACTCTTTCATTCATTCATTCATTCATTCATTTATTAGATTTGTATGCCGCTGGGACGCACACGCGGGCGCACCACAGACGCCGGATTTTGCTTCTGCACATGTGCAGGAAGCAAACTCCCACGAGGGGGATGCATGTGAGAGATTTTGGTGGTTTTATGCTTCTGCGCATGTGCGGAAGTGCTTGCGTCCCCTCGTGAATTTTGCTTCCTGCGCATGTGCAGAAGAAAAATTTGCTGGGATGCATGCATGCGCACGCCAGAGACCTGAGATGTTGCTTCTTCACATGTGGCAAGAAGCAAAATCTCGCAAGGAGATGCACCTCCACGAGAAATTTTGGCAATTTTTTTGCTTCTGCACATGTGCAGAAGTGAAAAGAAAATCACCAAAATCTCTCTTGCGCATCTGTCCCCTTGCAAGTGTTTGTTTCCTGCGCATGCACAGAAGCAAAATCTCAGTGGGACATGCGCACACGCCAGAGATCTGAAACTGCGCACACAGTGCGCCGGTAGTTATGTGTCACATGTTTTTTTGCTGAATTTGAAAATTAAGGGAGACTAGGATACATCTATTTCAACCTTATTTTGGCCTCATCAGCTAGCCATACCCTCACTGGGGCTTGAACCTGCAACCTTTGCCTTGGAAAGCAGAGAATTAACCTCTAGGCTACAGTATCCAATCCCGTGCGCCGGTAGTTACCAGCATCCTTTACCTGACCAGAAGACCTCCAAGATCCCTTCCAACTGTGTTATTCTGTAAAGCCAATGTCCCTTCTCCCTTGCTGTGCGTCCATCCATGTGCTGGACCCACGGCAAGCATCAGACCCGCCACTACTCCAACCTCTAACCCCCAAGAGGAGGCCTGCAAGTATAAAATGACCTACGCGATTCATCTTCAGCAATATGCAAGGCTGCCCCTGCGAATATCCGAAGGTCTTATCCTGAATTCCAGAACACTTCATCAATTGGGACCTCTTGAATTGGCAAGCCTTCTTCACAGCGGTTTCATCGCTCTCTTGCACGAAATAGGCGCCCGAGGTGCACGGGATGTTTCTGGTTTCTTGAACCTTGTCGTCGTATTCTAAAGACAACAGAGAGGACGTTGAGGCACCACAACGTAGATCTTACCGCAACGGGTTTCAACACTAGGCTTTGAAATCAAATTGTCCACTTAGGAAACAACACTGATTGACAATCAATTTCACACGCTGTTATGCCCATTCAACTTTGTACAGAACAAAGTAAAATACAGTGGTATCTCTACTTAAGAACTTGATTCGTTCCGTGACCGGGTTCTTAAGTAGACAAGTTTGTAAGAAGAAGCAATTTTTTCCCATAGGAATCAATGTAAAAGCAAATACAGTAGTACCTCTAGATACGAGCTGCTCCACATGCGAGTATTCCAAGTTACGAGCTGAGACGCAAGCAAAATTTCTGTTCAACACCCGAGCTCAAATTCAGGATGCGAGCCGAGCTTCCACTAGGTGGCGCAAGAATTCCTTGCTTGCAGTTATCTCGGCGTGAAAAACAAAGTCTAAAGGCATTCGTTCGAGATGCGAGTTGATCAACATACGAGCTTGGGTCTGGAACGAATTAGACTCGTATGTCGAGGTACCACCATAATGCGTGCAAATCCATTAGGAAACAAATAAACGCTCGGAATTTGGATGGGAGGAGGA